>NC_067155.1:31408150-31408346 GCF_903995435.1 Acomys russatus
GGATTCTCTTTTTCCTAGTCGTTTCGGGGTGTTGCTTGTCGCGCAGTGTCTGTTCTTTTCTTCTTTTTCCTATTCCAGGATTGCCTCAGACTGTGTTTTCTTTCTTGCTTCTAATTCTACTCTTTTGTCTGAATAGCTTTATTTCATTTCTTTTCCTGTTTGATTGTATATTCTTGTAATTCTTTATAGGAAGAGC
>NC_067155.1:32267181-32307181 GCF_903995435.1 Acomys russatus
ATTACAGGTCTGTGCTAGCATGCCTGGCTTGATTTCCTTTTTAAGGCCTGGTTGTCCTATATTTTCCTATATGGAGTGTCTTAATTTGCTTTCTATTGCTGTGATACAGACCATTACCAAAAGCAACTTGGTGAGCCAAGGGTTGCTTTGTTTTCATCTAACCCAAAGTTCCAGGCACATCTATAATCTTACCCCAAACAAGGTCAGGTCTGTCACAGCAATACCTGCATCAGTTTGCTTTCTGTTGCTGGGATAAACACCATGACCAAGGAAACTTATAGAAGAAAGGGTTTATTTTGGCTAATGGATCCAGGCAGTTCGAGTCCATAATGGCAGAATGGAGGCAGCAGACAGTCGTGGTAACTGGAGTATGCAGCAGAGGGTTCACATTTTGAACCTGGAGCATAAAGCAGAGAAAGCAAACTGCAATCAGGTGAGGTTTTACATTCTAAAAGCCCACTTCCTGTGACATACTTCTTCCAGCCAAGCTACTGCTCCAAACCCTCCCAAACAGTGCATCAAACTGGGGACCATCAGACTGGGGACCGAGTGTAAAAATGGCTAGGAGGGACTTTCTCATTCAAACCACTACACGAGGCAGAACCATTCATAACAGATTCTGTGCCATTTTATAACAGGACAATGGTGGTCAGTCACTGCTAGTCAGTAGACACGATCATTGAAGCATGCACAAGAGCCGCAGAAAAGAGGTTCAGTTCAGCAGTAGAGCACCTGCCTAGAATCCCCCAGTGAGGGGCTGGGGTGTGGCTCAGTGGTAGAGCATCTACCTAGAATCCTCCAGTGAGGGGCTGGGGTGTGTCTCAGTGGTAGAGCCCCTGCCTAGAATCCCCCAGTGAGGGGCTGGGGTGTGGCTCAGTGGTAGAGCATCTACCTAGAATCCTCCAGTGAGGGGCTGGGGTGTGGCTCAGTGGTAGAGCATCTACCTAGAATCCTCCAGTGAGGGGCTGGGGTGTGGCTCAGTGGTAGAGCATCTGCCTAGAATCCCCCAGTGAGGGTCTGGGGTATGGCTCAGTGGTAGAGCATCTTCCTAGAATCCCCCAGTGAGGGTCTGGGGTGTGGCTCAGTGGTAGAGCATCTACCTAGAATCCTCCAGTGAGGGGCTGGGGGGTGGCTCAGTGGTAGAGCATCTGCCTAGAATCCCCCAGTGAGGGTCTGGGGTGTGGCTCAGTGGTAGAGCCCCTGCCTAGAATCCCCCAGTGAGGGTCTGGGGTGTGGCTCAGTGGTAGAGCATCTGCCTAGAATCCCCCAGTGAGGGGCTGGGGTGTGGCTCAGTGGTAGAGCCCCTGCCTAGAATCCCCCAGTGAGGGGCTGGGGTGTGACTCAGTGGTAGAGCCCCTGCCTAGAATCCCCCAGTGAGGGGTTGGGGTGTGACTCAGTGGTAGAGGCCCTGCCTAGAATCCCCCAGTGAGGGGCTGGGGTGTGACTCAGTGGTA
This sequence comes from Acomys russatus, assembly GCF_903995435.1. NCBI lineage: Eukaryota > Metazoa > Chordata > Mammalia > Rodentia > Muridae > Acomys > Acomys russatus. The sequence continues at coordinate 32,268,636 of NC_067155.1, forward strand.
GAGCCCCTGCCTAGAATCCTCCAGTGAGGGGCTGGGGTGTGGCTCAGTGGTAGAGCACCTGCCTAGAATCCCCCAGTGAGGGGCTGGGGGGTGGCTCAGTGGTAGAGCACCTGCCTAGAATCCCCCAGTGAGGGGCTGGGGGGTGGCTCAGTGGTAGAGCACCTGCCTAGAATCCCCCAGTGAGGGGCTGGGGTGTGGCTCAGTGGTAGAGCACCTGCCTAGAATCTCCCAGTGAGGGAATAGGGCATGGCTGTAGCACAATGCAACCTGGATTCAATCTATAGTCATGCAGAAGTTTTTTAATGCTACAGAAAGAGTTCTCCTTTCTCTCTGTGGCTCAGACACCCCCCCCAAGAGAATCCGGAATCCCCTTGGCTACTTGTGGCTCCCACAGCCTGGTGGACATTGATGTCCTTGCCAAGGCTCAGAGCTGTTCCCACATGAGGTTCGTGACCCACTCGTGGTTTTTGGTGCTTTCAGGAACATCCGGTCCCTTTCCAGTGCTTTAGGAAGTAGCAGTGTGGGAGGAAGTCAGGGTGCGCTGCGCAGGCGGGTGCTTTGGCCTACTTTCTCTCAGCTTGCTCTGGCTCAGGCTGCAGCCCGGGGACCTGGGGAGCTTGTGATCTGCCGGCTGCCAGAAGTCATTCTTGTCTTCACCCCAGTTTTTCCAGCCTGTGGGTTTCAGTTGCCAGCTTGTGGCCTGGAAATGGGAAGCCAGTGACCCCCCACAACCCATCCTGGGAGGTGGGTACTGTGGTTGTCATGGTGATGCTCTCTCTTTCTCAACCCTTTGTATCTTTGTAAGGGATGGCCTGCCAGGCAGAGTTCCAGGTTGGGATATGGTCTCTGGCAGGAGAGGGATCCAGCTAGGACACAGCAGTCACAGTGACCCACATGTCATGTGCCCAGCGCTCCCTCCCTCCCCCAGGCAGGACTCTGTGTAAGTCCTCTATGGAAGGGGAAGCGGAGGCCACGTGTCCTGGATGGTCATTGCTATGGACAGCTGGTACTGCTGGCCCTGAGTATACACTAACCCAGTGGTAATGCTTTTACTGAATTAAAAAAAAAAAAGCCTGCATATGCCTTAATATTCACATGTGTCACTACCTGTGTGTGGGGATCAGCTTTTAGGACTTGTACTTGGTTCTCTCTTTACACAGTGTGGGTCCCAAGGATTTAATCCAGGTTGCCAAGGTCTCAGTGGCAATCACTTTTACCTGTTGAGCTATCACGCCGGCCCTTGCTTTTCAGTTTTGAAACAGGATCTCATGTAACCCAGGCTAGCCGTGAACTTAGTAAGCAAGTGAGGGTGACTTCGAACTATTGCTACTTCTGTTGCCTTCATCTCCTGAGTGGTGGGGTTATAGGCAGGCACCACCACACTTAGGCTTACACACAGAGCTGAGGACAAAGCTCAGGGCTTCTCCGTACAAGCTAGCCAAGTGCTAGAGAGCTTAGCCACACCCTTAGCCCCCAAAGGAACTCCTTTCCCCCCAATTTTTCATGTGTGTGTGTGTATGTACACAGTTTTGCATATAGGTAGGTAGGTGTGTGTCGGTGTGCATACGCCTGATGTTGGGAGTTACACTCTAGCGCTTTTTAGATCTTATCCAACGAGCCAGGGTCTCTCGATTAAACCCAGCGCTCTGGTGTGGCTCGTCTTTCTAGCTGTCTTGCTCTGGGAATTCCGTCCCTGGTTCCTGAGGCTAGAATTGCAGGTGTGCCATCACACATACCTGGTTTTCCCTCGAGTTTCTGGAGATCTGTGCTCTGGGCCTCATGTTTTCATGGCAAGCATTTGAATTGTTGAGTCATCCCCTCAGCTTCTGAAACAATTTTAAAAACATTAATAACAACAACAACAACAACAATAATAATAATAATAATAATTATTATTATTATTATTTTGCATTCAGCATGTGTGCGCATGTGTGAGTGTGAATACAGGTGGTCCCCGGGGAGGCCTGCAAAAGGCAGCTAGAGACCTTGAAACTGGAGTTACAGGATGATTGTGAGCCACCCAACCTGTGGGTGCTGTACCTCGGTGTTGTGTAGCAGTTTCTTCCCTGGTTAAAAGCCTTCCATTTTTGGATGCAAAACTCCTTTGAGATGCAGGATGCTAAAGCGGGGGGGGGGGGGGGTGGGCAGCCATTCCATTTTGCAGGGAAGCTTGCTAAGCTCAGGAAGCAAACCGCTCAGTAGCTTCAGGAAGTTCATGAAACTGACCGGATTCACTAGGCCCCTCCCTCCCCCAGCATCCTTAAGCTGTAAGAACTGCTGAGTGACACTCTCAGACAAGCTGCCTAGCAGAGGCTCAGACAAACTGAGGTGTCTGAAGGAGACACATTCTAACCTACTGAGCTGCCCGCAGGCTAGGCAGTGAGCTCCAGATTCCCCTGTGTTGTGAGCTGCCGTCCTTGCTGGGATTGGCGTTGGTGACACAGCTGTCACTTCTGCTCCTGTAAGTGACCCCTCCCCCATAGTTCTACAACTAACCCTGGTAAAACTCACCGGCTCATTAAATTGAACTTTGATGGTATTCTTACTTTGTCTGACGTCAGTTCCTGTCTGAGTGAGTAGAATTTTATTCTCATCTCCCCAGGAACAGTGTCACCCACCACTTGGATCCTCTGCAAGAGCATCAAGTGCTTTTAACGGTTGAGCCATCTCACCAGCTCCCACAAAGCAAGGACTTATTGGCACGATTTGTCACACGAGAGACAGGGACATCTAGCAGATGTCAGGATGGTTGTGTGGTCATTGTCAGGGCATTCTGTCATCCTTCAAACCCTCAGGCATCAGGAAAGATGGGAGGTGGTTTCTTGTCTATAGATCTGTCTGTCCTGGACCTTGGTAGGCAAAACGGCAGAGTCAGCCCCACCCAGCACCAGAGCCTGTTCACCTTCGCACCTGCCTAGCCTCATCCCTACCCTGGCCGGTCCTGGTCCTCCCCAACACACCTGCCTTCAGCCACCGTCAGCCACCGCTTGCAAGATTCAACCTCCCAGGTAGAGTGAAGAAGACTGATTTCGGGGTGTTGGGCTCAATGGCCCCATTTACAGGGCCCAGAGTGGAGGCCTGGCCATGAAGGAGGGGATTGTGGGTAAACACAGAGGAAAAATGACAGCACTTTATATGGTGCCAGGCCAGTTTGCATCTTAGAGGCAGCCCAGGTGCTTATTAGCTGTGTGACCTTGTGGAAGTCTCTTGACTGTGCTGAGGCTTGCCTACCTCCCCTGAACTCTTTGCACAGTGTGCCTATTTCCTTGAACGGCAGTAAGCAGATGAGATGGGATTTAAAAAAAAAAAAAAAAAAAAAAAAAAAGAGATGGCTGTGATCAGAGCTCAAACATGTACTTCTAAATGTGACTAATGGGTGGGTGAGATGGCTTAGTGGGTAAAGGTGCCTGCTAGAAAGCCTGATTCCATACCTGGGACCCACGGGATGAAAAGAGAGAGCCAAATTCTGTTAGCTGGACTCTGATACGACGTGTGCACACCCATACCCGTGCACAAACGCACACATACACATGCACACAAATAAATGCAATTAAGGGAAGGGTCACTAATAATCCCACATTGGTGGGTCTGTGTCAGATGCTGAGAAGCAGCCTTGCATTTGAGACTTATCTCGGGTAAATCCCTGTCATTGAAGACCTCACACTGGAGAGACGGCTCAGTGCACACGCTGGCTGTTGTAACGTGAGCATGTGCAAGCACGAGACCTGAGTTTGATCCCAAGAACCCACATAGAAAGTCTGTGTGTGGCGGTACGTGCTTGCAATCCCAGCACTGGGGGGGCGGGGGAGGGGGCAGACACAGGAAGATGCTTGGGATTAGATGGCCAGGCATGGGGTCAGGTCCATTGGAGCTACAGTTGCTGGCGGTTATGAGCCATCCAGTGTGGATGCTAGGAACCAAACTTGGGTAACTTGGGTCTTCTGCATGAGCAGTACCTGTTCTTAAGCATGGAGATGCCTCTCTAGACCTTTCATATTATTCCCCACCCCACCCCCTCTGTGTGTGTGTTTTTTTAATGATTTTTTAATTTTAATTTTTATTTTTTTGAGACAGGGTTTCTCTGTGTAGCCTTGGTTGTCCCGGACTCCCTTTGTAGACCAGGCTGGCCTCAAGCTCACAGTGATCCATCTGCCTCTGTCTCCCGAGTGCTGGGATGAAAGGCGTGCGCCACCGCTGCCCTGCTATTTATTTTTATTTTAAGTGCATTGATGTTTTGCCTGCATGTATGTCTGTGTGAGGGTGTTGGATCCCCTGTGACCGGAGTTACAGACAGTTGTGAGCTGCCACGTGGGTGACACGAATTAGATCCAGATGCTTTTGGAAGAGCAGTCAGAGCTCTTAACCACTGAGCCATCTCTCCGACCCCGGACTGAGCCATCTCTCCGACCCCGTATTGTTTCTTTTTGAGACAGAATCTCATGTAGCCTTGGGTGGTCCTACACTCACTACGTAGCCGAGGATGGCCTTGAAATCCTGATTCTCTGGCCTCTTCACTCAAGCACTGGGATTAAAAAACAAAACAAAACCAACCACCCCTGGCTCCCCGTTTCAAAATCATATTTAAAAAAAAAAAAAAAACTTAAAAAAAAAGATGCACCTACAGGGATAGAGGATGCTTGACATTTGGGCATGCCCACCTGTGTTTCTTAGGAAGGCCTCTGTTCTGCCTGGTTGCACATTGCTGGAACCATCTGTGTGCGCGTCTGTCTCCTTGGCCTGCAGGCAGGGTCTGCGTCCCATTCATCTTTCCCACACTCACAGTAAGCAGTTAACATTAGTCAGGGGGTAGGCAGGGGCTGAGCTGATGCCATCTTACAGTAACTGTACTGCCCTGGGGGGGAAATCCCAGGCCCTTAGCAGTCTCATTATCATGTCCAGAAAACCCATCTCGTAACCAGCGTGGTCATGCAGCATCTGGCACCCATGCCTCCCCAGCCTTGGTCCTTCCTGGGCTGTGAAATCAGAAGTCGCTGCTCTCCCCCTCCTCCTTAACTTCTGCTGACAGCTCAAGAATCCCATGATTTATACGATTAATATGAAAAGCAACAGCATTCTTCTGTTAATATATTATTCATTTCACTGCTGATCTATTCTCTCCACACCCAGCTCCGTGAGTCAGCTCCCCCCTCCCACCACACCCCCCCCCCCCGCTATTTTAATAGAGCTGCATTTTAAATGGCGGGAACAGTACATTAAACATGTATAAGATGTAATCTCATTTAGAATGCTCTCTTCCAACAGATCCACCTCATAAGCATAAACACAACAAAGTCGTCTTCTCTTCTAGAGCGTGGGGAGGGAGGGGGGGTTGGTGGGAGGAGGGGAGTTGGTTGGGGGCATGGGGGCAGGGGCGGGGTGCACCCAGGTTGGGGTCGAGCGGGGTGGGGGTGGGGTGTGCTGCTGGGAACGGTCTGGCTCTAATTAAGGAATCTGCTAACTTTGGGTCGGAGCCTTCTCCCCTTGGCCAAGGAGAACCAGGTTGGTCCCAGATGGTGAGGATGGTAGAGGCTCTGTCCACTCTCACTCCCTGCTAGCCACACCCATAATCAAGTGGCAGTCTTGGGGAGGAGGGGGGAGGGGCCCTGCAAGAGTGGGACTCTTCTCTTCGGTTTGATTAAAAGGCGCTTTGGAGCAGGGACTGGTGATTTAGGCCTGCCATCCCAGCTCCATGAGAGGCTGGAGCTAGAAGATTGCAAGTAGAAGAACTGCCTGGGCCAGAGACTGAGTTCAAGGCCAGGCTGGGCAACTTAATGAGAACTTAGTTCAAGATAAAAGTCTAAAGAAGACTGGAGTACGACTCAGTGATAGAGCACCTGCCTAGAATCCCCCAGTGAGGGCCTGGGAGTGTGGGTCAGTGGTAAAGCACCTGCCTAGAATCCCCCAGTGAGGGCCTGGGAGTGTGGGTCAGTGGTAAAGCACCTGCCTAGAATCCCCCAGTGAGGGGCTGGGGTGTGGCTCAGTGGTAGAGCACCTGCCTAGAATTCTCCAATGAACGCTTAGGGGGTGTGGCTCAGGGTTAGAGTACTTGGCTATCATGCCAGGATCAATCCCTGGTAGTAAAAAGTACTTTGGATAATTCCAGTCCTCTTTGTTTTTGTTTTTTTAATGTTGTCTTACTGAAGTTCCCAGGATGAATTTATTTCTTTCTTTTCTTTTTCTTTCTTTCTTTCTTTTTTTTTTTTTTTTTTTTTTTTGAGACAGGGTTTCTCTATGTAGCCTTGGCTGTCCTGGACTCCCTTTGTAGACCAGGCTGGCCTCGAACTCACAGTGATCGGCCTGTCTCTGCCTCCCAAGTGCTGGGATTAAAGGCGGGCGCCACCACCTCCCGGCCCCCCAGGGTGAATTTCTAACCCTCTGCCGCAGCCTCTCAGTTGCTGGGATTATAGTTGTGTGCCAGCAATCCTGGCTCGTGACTAATAGGTCATAAATCCAACCTGGTTTGTCAAGGATGTTTTCACAAGCTGTCCCAAGTAATGCACACTGTTGTTGGTGAGACAGTGGTGAGGAAAAGGAGAAGGAGGAGACGGGAGAGAGAGAAAGGAGGAAGAGGAGGAGGAGGTAAGGGCGAGGGAGAAGAGGAGGAGAACATATGTGGTGGCTAATCTTGGTTGTTAACCTGACTACATCCGGAATCAACTCAAACCCAAGCAGCTAAGCACACCGCTGAAGGATTTTCTTGATTGGATCAATTGAGGGGGAAGACCTATCCTAAATCTGGGCCGCACCTTCTCATGGCAGCTCACATAGAGGACATGGAAGAAGGAAGCTTTTGCCTTTTTCCTTTTTGCTCTCACTCTTGCTGGCAAGTTCACCTACCTCTTTCCGGAGGCATTTCTTCACTGATGTTAGAACCAACTTCTTCAGGATCCCAATGTAGACTGAAGACCAGGAAGACTTCTTTGGGACTCTAGCACCAGACTGGGACTGCTGAGACATCCAGTCTGAAGGGCTGAAGAACTGCCAGATCCCAGGCCTTTCTATCAGGAGACAGGCATTGTCACAGCCTGTAAGCCACTCTAATCTGTCTATCTATCTATCTATCTATCTATCTATCTATCTATCCATCCTATCTGTTCCTTTATAGAACCCTGTCTAATATGAGGAAGAGGAGAAGGAAAAACAGAAGGAGAGAGAAGCAGGAAAAGACAGACAGAGAAGGGGAAGAAAGAAAAGGAGGAGGAAGAGGAAGCAAAAAGAGAAGAGGAAGGAAGGAAGGAAGGAAGAAAGGAAAGAAGAGGCTCCATTTTCATGGGTTGTCACCCATGCTGGTGGGCCTTTGAGTCCCCTGAATAACTCACTGGCTCCCAGGCTAGACTTGGGTGGAGTCATCTTGGTCTACTCTGGGTGCACTGTTGGGTGTACTATTAACGCCTATTGCTGTCTCTCAGGAAAGGCTAATGAAATAGTAGCCCAGGCTGGCCTTGAACTCATAATCCTCCTGCTTCACCAAACGCTGGAATTACATCACCACACCTGGGTTATTCCTGTGTATTTAATATATTTGGGCAATTAAAAATCTAGAAAGTTCCTTGGAAGAATGATGTTGGGAAGAGATTGAGAGACACTAATGAAGAGGACCAGTTCATTTTCTTGCCTGTAGGAGGCAGCGAGGTCTTTGTGTTCAAAGATAAACACTAGGGCAACCTGTAATGTCAAACACACAGGCTTGTTCCTTCAAAGGAAGAGATGCATGTCTCTTCCTCTTCTGGTATCCGGAAGGCTAAGAGGCATGTGGCTAAGGGCCTGGCGACCTATGAGCTATCTGTATGGCCAAGACCACATAGGTCCTCCCCCAGACCCTGACTGTGAGTTTGTTTTTCTCAGTCAAGCTATGGAACCCGTCTTCATGGAAGGTGTCACATGTCATCATCTATAGATCCCATCTTTATGGAAGGGGTCAGTCACTTGCAGTCAATCTACAGAACCCATCTTTATTTAGCTTACTTTTTAACTTTGTGCTTTAGCATGCACAGGGGATTGAGTTAATTATCACAAGAAAAAGTTACCAAACCATGCTGTCTTTAAATATTTCCCAAATTACTACTCAGGGTCAGACTCCTGAAGTTTGAACCAACACTGGCTACTGAGTTGTGCTGAACTGAGCTACCTTATTGCCTCCTGCAGATCTCACTCTGCTGGCCGTGGTAGTCACAGAGAACCCCATAGCGGCCCATATTTTTATTATTTTAAAAGTGTGTGTGTGTGTGTGTGTGTGTGTGTGTGTGTGTGTGTGTGTGTGTGTGTTTTGACTATAGTGCCTCCAGAGGCCAGAGAAGAACATCAGCTCCCCTGGAACAGGGTTACAGACAATTGTGAGCTGCCTAACATGGGTGCTGGGAACTGAACTCAGGCCCTCTGCAGAAGCAATATGTGCCATCTCACCACAAAGCCACCTTTCTAGGCCCCTCTATTTCCTTTTCTGTGTCTCCTGTCCACCATGACATGAGTTGTTTTGTCCCACCATGTCCTGGCCACCGTGATTGGATGGAACCCTTTGAAACTGTGGGCCAATTTAAATCCCTCCTCTTCTTTAGTTGTTCTGAGACACACTGGTCACAGCTACACAGAAGTAGTTAAGACCCTTACAGTGTACTTCATGTAGAAGAAGGGCCAATCTCTCAGAAAAGTAATTCTCTCAAAGCAGTGGCTTGGGACTCTCTCCACAATGGCATTTCATGAATGAATGATAAATCTTACAGTGTGGACACAGAGGAGCAAGGAGTTCAGGCTTCAAAAGTTGGCAAAACTAGGGGAAGATAATAAAGTCTTCCGTTTTCTCTTGGTGCCCTCATCTGGTTGATTGGTGTTACCATTAAAGGACAATTTATTTTTGTTTTGTTTTGGTTTTTGTTATGCTTGTTTGTTTATTTTTTCATTTTCTTTTTTAAAAAAAAAATCTTATTTACTTATTCACTTTACATCTCAATTGTAGTCCCCACCCTCCTCTCCTCCTGGCCCCACCCTCCTTCCCTCTTCCCCCATTCCCCCATCCCCTATTCCTCAGAAAAGGGGAGCCCCTACCCACCCTAGCTTATCAAGTCGAATCAGGACTGAGCATGCCCTCTTCCCCTGTGGCCTGACAAGGCAGCCCCAGCAAGGGGGAGTGATCAAAAGGCAGGCAACAGAGTCCATGTCAGAGACAGCCCCCACTCCTCATACTGGGGGACCTACATGTTGCCCATTGGCTACATCTGTGTAGGGGGCCTAGGTCCAGTCTATGCATGGTCCTTGGTTGGTGCTTCAATCTCTGCAAGCTCCTCTGGGTCCTGGTTACTTGGCTCTGTTGGTCTTCTTGTGGAGCTCCTGTCACCTCCAGGTCCCTCTGTCCTTCCTCCAACAAGGTAGGAGATGGAACACAGAGAGAAATGAAGGTGGAGACCAGACCTGGGCAAGAGGACAGAGGGCCTACTGTGAGAAGAGAAACTGTGGACGGGAGCATCTCTGTAACAAGATGGAAACCTAAGACATGGTAGGCTTCTGGGAGGATATGGGAGTGACTCCAGCTGAGACTCCTAGTAGCAAAAGTCATGGAGATTGAAGAGGACGCCCTATAACTAGACAGGACTCCTAGTGAAGGGAGGGGAACACCAACTCGCCCACAAAAATCTTTGACCCCAAAATTTACCCTGCCTACAGCATGTGCAGGGATGAAGATAGAGCAGAGATTGAGGGAATGTCCAACCAATGCCTAGCCCAACCTGAGACCCACCCCATGGGAGAGAGCCAACCCTTGACACGATTAACAATAGTCTGCAATCCTCACAGACGGAGCCTGGTATAGCTGTCCTCTGAGAGGCTCCACTTAGGACTGGATCAAAACAGATGCGGAGACTAACAGCCAAACATTGGGGAAAACATAGGGAGATGGGCTTTTTTGTTTGTGTGTGTGTGTGTTTTATTTTTTTATTTTTGAGACACGGTTTCACCACATCCTCTCTGGAAAAGCTCTTTTCTTTTTGTGTCGAATGGGGTTAATGATAGTGAGATACTTATCTCCAGGGGCTGTGGGAGGAATGCATATTTTATGGGTCCTGGCACACAGATTTTAGCTCAATAAGACCTCTGGGTGACATGTCCTTCCCCTGAGAACCGAAGTTGCAAGGCTGCACCTGGTGGCAGTGACTAGCACGTGGGAAACAAGGAATGAGTCTGCTCAGGACGGAACCCTTTTCTTTCTTTTTAAAATCTCCTCCCCTAAACCCCCACCCCATGTGTGTCGAACCTCCCACTCATCCCCCACTGGTGAGCAGGGAAGATGCTTCCAGAAAGGAACGTTCTTCACACTCTGCCTTCCCAGCCCCCATGTGGACCTACTATGAGACTCTGGGCAAGTCCCCATATTTTCATGAAGCCCTGCGGAGGGCAAAGCGGCTCTGCGGGATGGCCTCTCATGATGCAGCCCAGGACCTAGAGCTGATGTAATTCCCTCCTGTTGCTGAAAGGCTGCATGCTGGGGACTTGCAGAGGACCCAGGTTCAACCCCCAGGTTCAACAGGGCAGCTCACAACTATCTGTAACTTCTAGGGCAGTGTTTCTCAACCTGTGGGGTCATGACCCCATTGCGGGGGGGGGGGGGGCGGGCAAAGGACCTTTTCACAGGGGTTGCATATCAGATATCCTGCGTGCCTGATGTTTTCATTATGATTCACAACAGTAGCAAAACTGCAGTTATGAAGTAGCAACAAAATAATTTTATGGTTGGGGGGGGAGCGGTGGTGGTGCTCACCACAACATGAAGAACTGTATTAAAGGGTCACAGCGTTAGGAAGGTTGAAACCCACTGGTTCAGGGGATCTGATGCCCTCTTCTGGCTTCTGAAGATGCTGAATGCATGTGGTGCAGACAAAACACTCACACGCATAAATCCTGAGTTCAAGTCCCCAGAGCCCACATAGGGCTGGGTGTGGTAGCACACATCTGTAATCCCAGATCTGCTATGGTGAGCAGAGAGGTAGAGACAGAATTCCTGGAAGCTTGTGGACCAGCTAGCCTGGCATACTTAGTGGTAAACAACAGGAAGAGACTGTGGTGGAGGGGCCAGGCATGGTGATACATGTCTTTAGTCCCAGCACTTGAGAGGCAGAGGCAGAGGCAGGCAGATCTCTGTGTGTTCAGGCCAGTCAGGCATATTTATATAGTGAACTCCAGGACAGCCAGGGCTACATAACGAGACTGTGTCTCAAAAAAGAAAAATATGAATGCTAGAATACTTCAGCGATGATGAGGAGGGCTTAGAATTCAGAGCAGAATGGTGGGATCTAGGGGTTGGGGAGAGAAAGGGGGAGCTAGTGCTTAATGGGACAGAGTTTAAGTTTGGAAGGATGGGAACATTTCAGGGGATGGATGGTGGTGATGTGTTCAAAAAAAGTGTGAAAGCATTTAACGTCGCTAAACAGTGCCGTCAGAAATGGATCCAGTAGCAACACTTGGTGCCGGGAATGTGGCTCAGTGGTAGAGCCCCTGCCTAGAATCCCCCAGTGAGGGGCTGGGGTGTGGCTCAGTGGTAGAGCCCCTGCCTAGAATCCCCCAGTGAGGGACTAGGGTGTGGCTCAGTGGTAGAGCCCCTGCCTAGAATCCCCCAGTGAAGGGCTGGGGTGTGGCTCAGCAGTACAGAGCTTACTTAGTAAGCACTAGCCCCTCAGTTCCATCTCCAGGAACCTCCTTCTGAGCAAGCACTAACTCTTACTAAGTCTACTGAACCACAATAGAGACAAATCTAAATGAAAAGCAGCCGAGAAGTGATGGGGGTTATATGGGAAGGACTGTAAGCTTTGTGAACACAGTCTTGGTGGGCTTTACCCTTGGACACACCACGGATACTCCCTGAGATTAACCTTGAGATAGATTGGGTGGAGCCATCCTGGCCCTTACACGTGACAGACAGGCAAGTGGAGGGGACAGAGAGAGGAGCAGCAGGGTCAGACTGGACTTGAGCGCACGTGGATCGGGAAGAGGATCAGCGAATAGACCGGACTAGCGCACAGGCCAGAGACACCTAGGGACCCGTCCCATGGAACGGACACCGGAAGGTTCACTCTTTTTTCCCTTTAACCTTTTTTCCCTTTTGTGTAAGCTAGTTGAGTTGTATAATAAAGTTTAATTGTTAAGAAACAGAGCCAACAGGGTTAGGACCCTCAGTGGCTGTCCCTTTATGTGCCTGGGCTGACCCAGATCTAACTATCCCCAGAACCTGGTACTGTGGTGGCCTGCCCCAAGTCTGACAGAGGACCCACTTTGTCTCAGTAAATCACCAGGAAAAACAGCCCTAGGCACCTGTCATATGAGATTACAGTCTCAGTCCAAAGCCTTAGGGAGACATGGGGCTGAGGTCACATAAGCAAGCCAAGGGACTCAATGTTTTTGTGTCCCACAACGTTAGTGATTGGCCACAAATGTGAGGCCTGCAGAACTAACTCTACTCATCTGGAGACAGAGTGATCAGAGCAGGGGACACTAGGTCTGGGTAAAAGGTTCTGGGGACTAGATGATGTGGCCAGAGGAACTGACAGGCTTCAGGTCTTTGGGTCTTCCCTCCCTCTCTCCCGCCCCCCCCCCCCCAATGTCAAGCCACGTATGTGCAATCAGGGGATAATTTGGGGGAATGGTTTTCTCCACCACGTGACCACATGAGTCCCAGGGATCAAACTCAGATCACCAGATAACCTGCGGAGTCATCTCCACAGCCATTTTTGCTTGTTTTGAGGCAGTGTCCCTTACTGGCCTAGAACTCACAAAGTAGGCTAGGCTGGCCAGTCAGCAAGCCCAAGGGACCTGCCTGTCTCCACCTTCCCTGTGTTGGGATCACGGGAACATACGATGACCAATACTTTTTTACATGGGTTCTAGGCTTGAATTCGGGTCCCTTGCAAGACACAAATGTCACTGGTCCAATCTATCTCCCTAGCGTTTCCCCCCCCCCCCCATATATTTTAATCCAGCTGGGTAGAGCAGGTGAGATGTGGAGGAGGGGGTGAGCCATCATCATCTGCTGCAGGTTTTTCATCGCTATGACAACACTAGACCAGAAGTATTCTAGGTACAGGCATTCTGAATCCTATTAAGACTAACTTGGTACCATGCCTGTTTTATGAAGGCTCTGAGTGAATGGGACTGGCTCAGGGTCACACAGCAGGTGGAAGGCAGGCCTAGAAGGTCACCCACAGCAGGAGCTTGGAAGCCCTTGGTCACCTAGGCATGTGGGAGAGTCTGTTGAGGCACGGTGCTCCTGGCTGAAAGGTGGGCGAATGGAAAGAAGAATAAGAGAGGCCCCCTCCCACTTAGCATCTCTGTCCCCTCCAGTTGCAGATGCAGCTGGATGGGGTCTGATTGCTATCTGCTCTGGCAGCAAGCCAAAGCTGGGGACCACAGGTGCCATCGCCATGGAAACTCCAAGTCAGGGCCGCACTTAGCAGAGCCAAGTGCGCCAGAGGCTCTAAGGGCCTCTAGTCTGCCAGTGGGAAGGGCATCTCCTGGCATCTCCTTGGGACTCATTAGCGGAGCGCAGTGGCAGGAACAGGGGAGGGGTGATGCAAGGGGAGGAGGAAAACAAATAACGAACCACATGGCTTTGGGAATGGCTTTCGGGATGCCAAGCCCAGATCATAAGGGCTGAGAGGTGTTTCCTGCCAACTAACCTAATGTACTGTGTACTCAAGCTAAGAGGCCTAATTGCCCAGGAGAACACAGCACAGGGCCAGGCCCCAGACATAGCTTTCTCTCTGTGTGTAAGGGGTGTGTGTGCATGTCCCCCCCTAGTCCCCCTGCCCCGTGTGTGTGTGTGTGTGTGTGTGTGTGTGTGTGTGTGTGTGTAGGCCAGGTGTTCCTCAAGTGCTTTCCTGGAACTTGCCCAATAGCCTGGGTTGGTTGGCCAGGGGACCCCCAAGGATCCATTTGCTGCCACCTCCCCAGGGCTGGGATTACAAGAGCACACATGTGGGAAGAAGAAAAGGTGAAACCCAAAGTGTTAGGGAAAGAATGCCTCTAAGAGAGAGAAAAGAGAGAAGAGGGAAGGCTTTGCTTTTCTGCGCGGCTAGAGAAGCAGGCCAACGTAGGAAGCTGTGTGGCTGCATTCTGTGAGGGACTCTGCTGGAGAGTGGGAAGTCTGCGAAGGCAAAGTACACATCTCACTGAAAGCTTAGTTACTCCTCCTGTCTCTTTACTTTAGCTTAAGATGAACCTGCCTTCCCGAGGCATGGTTCCCTGGCCAGGGGATTGGCTGAGCCAACCAGACTAACTTTGTTTGTTTGTTTGTTTCGTTTTGAGACAGGGTTTCTCTGTGTAGCCCTGGCTGTCCTAGACTCGCTTTGCAGACCAGGCTGGCCTAAGACTCACAGAGATCCACCTGATTCTGCCTCCCGAGTGCTGGGATTAAAGGCCTGCACCATCATCTAACAATTATCTTTATTTTATTGTGTGCGTGTGTGTGCGCGCGCGCACATGTGTATGTTACCTTCATGTTGTTTGTGCACCACGTGTGAACCTGGTACTCAAGGAGGCCAGAAGAGGGCTCCAGATATCCTGGAACTAGAGCTACAGGTGGTTGTGAGCTCCCATGTGGGTGCTGGGAACCAAACCTGAATCCTCTGTAAGAGCAGTCAAGGGCCCTTTATCTGGATTAACTCTCAAGGGAGGAGACATCAGCCTGCCTCCACCCAGAGGTAGGTGCCATTCTTTTTGGCTAAGAGGCATCAGCTTTCTCTTACTGTGTTCTCAACGCTACCAGAACATTATAAGGTCCCCAGAGTAATGAGCTTCATAGAGAGAGAAAGAAGCGTGGCTCCCAGGCCTCCCAGGCCTCTCAGGCCTCCCAGGGCCTGTGGAAGGGAAGAGCAAGCTAGTGTTTTAGCAGGTCGAATTTCACGTTAGCAAATCTGAAAAAAAAAAAAAAAAAAAATTAAATCCGAAAAGGTTTGGGGAATCTGCTCCGCAATAAAGTGAGTATGTGCAGCACTATGGAATTATGTGTATGCAGAGGTTGAGGCGAGGGCTGGAAATGTAGCTCAGTTCATCACGTGCTTTCCTAACATGCACTGCAGCATAAGACTCTGAGCGGGAGAGTCTATACCAGGAAGCATCAAATCAGAGAGATGGAGACAGGGTCGGTGCAAAAGCAAGAGGCTTTAATGTTCCAGTGCGCTGGGGTCCACCTGCACACAGCAGTCAAAGGTTACGAGCACTGGCTGCTCTTCCAAAGGTCCTGAGTTAAATTCCATTAACCACATGATGGCTCACAACCTTCTGTAATGAGAGAATTGGTGCCCTCTTCTGGCGTGCAGGAGTACATGCAGGCAAAAACACTGTATACATAAGAAACAAACTAAGTAAAAAAAAATTTTTTTTAAAGTTAAACACAGAGCGACCACATGGTCCAGCAGTTCCTCTTCTGGTATATATGAAAATGATTGGGAAGCGGGGACTTGAATAGATATGTGCCCATCCCTCTTAGAACATTATCTGCAGGAGTGAAAGGCCATCCACCAGCCAGTGAATCTCAAGCAAATGTGATGTGTGCTTGCAGGAGACTGGGCATTTTAGTAAGATTCTGTCTGAAAATGAGAGAGAGAGTGAGAGAGAGAGAGAGAGAGAGAGAGAGAGAGAGAGAGAGAGAGAGAGAGAGAGAGAGAGAGGTGGGTGGGTGAGTAGGGGACTGGGATATAGTTCAGCAGTAGGGCACTAGCTCAGGAAACACAGGGACCTGAGTTCAGAGCCCAGTATTGCCAAGGAAGGTAAATGTTAGATTACTTTAAGGCAGCTGTAGAGAGACGGTAGGTGAAGAGAGAGGCTGGGTCTGATCTTAGCTGAGACCATGTTTATTCACAGCAAGGAAGTATTTTTGTTACCCACTAAAGTGCGTGGCCAACAAGCCCACAGGAGAAGATGGGAGACTTCATAGTCTGCAAGGGAAGCTGGGAAGTGTAGTTTTTCATCAGGAAACTTATGAAGGAAGAAAGGATGGGGGTGGAGGAGAAGAGAAGGAAAGAAGGAAGGAAGCAGGGGGGGGAGAAGAAAGATTAATAAAGAAGAGGAAGAGGGAGAGAAATTATTCTGACCCATGCTACAACAAGGATGGATCTGGAAGGCATGGTGTCCAGAAAAATTAAAGCACGTGCCACCGTGGGCTCAGCCTGTCTCAAAAGCAAAACAAACCCTGATGTAAAGAGAGGGCCAAAACTTGAGATTGTCTTATGGCCTTTACACATGCATTACATCACACACACACACACACACACACACACACACACACACACACACACACACACGAGGCCAGATAGAGTGGTTTGCTCTTGTAATCCCAGCTGGGAGGTGGAGACAAGTGGGGAATCCTACATCCTTTTTCATCTAATTGATTTCACTCAGCATTATATCTCCCAAGTTCTTTCCTTTTTACTTACCTGTGTGTTCACTCGTGTGTGCCTAAGTGTATGTAAATTTTATGTCTGTGCACCACGTGTGCACAGTGTCCATGGGAGGTCAGAAGGGGCATCAGGTTCTATGGAACTGGAGTCATGGATGGTTGCACACATGCAGGTCAAACACTCATACACATAAAATAAAAAACTTAAAATATTTTAAAAAAACCCATGCCCTGTAAAAACAGGGGCAAAAGACCCCTTTGGTGTAGATGAGAGTCTGGAGGGATTTCCCACTAGCAAACCCCACTGACAGATTCAAGTCGGAAAGAGAAAGACTTACGATACAGAAATTGCCTTTCGGGGGCTGGGAAGACGGCTTAGTTAATAAAAGCATGAGGAACTGAGTTCAAGCCCCAGCACCCTTGTAAGAAAAGCTAGTGTGAACTGGGAAGGCAAGATGGCTCAGAAGGAAAAGGTAGGTGTTTGCTGCCAAGCCTGAAGAGCTCAGTCCCGTGTCCCCCCCCCCCCCCCCCATCTCCCACCCTCCCATTCCCCCCCCCCCCCATCCCGTCTCTCTCTCATAAACCAAGCCAGGTGTGGAAGTATATGGGACCTACTGGCCAGCCTACTTGGTGAACTCCAGACCAGTGAGAGATCCTGTCCCCTAAAAGCAAGATGGGCGATTCCTGAGGAACAGCAGCCAAGGTTGACCTCTGGCCTGCACAGTCACATGCCTGTGGATGCACACACACACACACACACACACACACACACACACACACACACACACACACACATGTGAAATTGCCTCC
Source organism: Acomys russatus (assembly GCF_903995435.1). Classification (NCBI taxonomy): domain Eukaryota; kingdom Metazoa; phylum Chordata; class Mammalia; order Rodentia; family Muridae; genus Acomys; species Acomys russatus. The sequence continues at coordinate 32,285,821 of NC_067155.1, forward strand.
CTGTTTTGTAACCAAAAGAATTAAGGTACAGAAAGGAATCCTGAACAAATTTCTTTAACATGCTGGTTCTACCCCTACACACACACACACACACACACACACACACACACACACACACACATACTTTATGACGTCTTTATGGGGCAGCATAGAGGCATGCCACCCTAGGGCTCTGGTTACGTCGGTAGCACGGTCCATCAAGATTCCTGAGAGCAGATAGCACTGTGGGACGGCAGTCCTGGGATTCCTGCTTCAGCGTCCAGTGAGCCCACTGTGAGAGAAAGAGGACCAACCAGTTCAGTGTTGCTGGGCCAGAAAGGTAGGCTTGCCCAGTGGTGGGAATTTCAAATTCCTATGCCCACATTAAGGGCTGCTAAGCTTACACACCTCTGCAACCAAATTTGGGCAGATCCAAAACGAGACCTTTAAAGTATTGCCAGCAATCAGGTAAAATGGGAGGAGGCTCCTGATTTTCAAGCCTTTCTTTTCTTCGCTCCAAAACTTCCATCTCTGCTTGTTCTCCCAAAAGTTTCAAATGTACACTATAAAGGGAATTTTCTCCCTAACCTACTAACTTTGTATTCTGCCCATGTAGGGGCAAAATTAATGCCATAGCCTACATGTAATTTATTTATTTATTTTATATAGATGAGTGCTTTGTCTGTGTGTACACCTGCATGCCAGAAAGGGCATAAAATCTCATTATAGATTGTTGTGAGCCACCAAGTGGTTGCTGGGAATTGAACTTAGGACCTTCTAGAAAAGGAGATAGTGCTCTTAACCACTGAGTCATCTCTCCAGCCCCCTACATGTAATTTATATTCTGAATTTAATACCATGTTCTGTATGAGAAGTCTCCAGGTGACTTCACTTCTTCCGGCGTTCTGGGAATGACCACACACTGCCATAAACCAGACCTGCTAGCAGTTTCCAGAAACTCCACTGGAGCAATTAGCTGAGATAAAACAACTTCCCTGGAGACTCAGTCTCCACCCAACCTGCTAAGGAACTGTGAAGTTTCCACAGCCTCACCTATCCCTCCCCTCCAGGAACTGTGACCAAAATCTGCCCAGCCTAAGACTATAAAAACCCTAAGATTCTTCTGTTCGGGGTCGTCTCTCTCATGTGTGCTGGTGGACCCCAGTGCGCTGGAACAATAAAGCCTCTTGCTTTTGCATCCACCCAGTCTCTGTCTCTCTCATTTGATGCTTTCCGGTATAGACTCTTCTGATTAGAGTCTTACATCCACATATATATTGCAGTATCCTGCCAGCCTTCCTACATCCAGGACAGCACCAAAGCAGCTACCCACAGTTGCTCCAGTCCAACCTCACAGATCGTGTCAGCTGGACCTGCATTGCCCCTCCCAGCCGCAGATGTTCTCAGATTCTGGACAGCAGATGCAACAGGAGACAGTGCTCTTAACCACTGAGCCATCTCTCCAGCCCCCTACATGTAATTTATATTCTGAATTTAATACCATGTTCTGTATGAGAAGTTGTCTCCAGGTGACTTCACTTCTTCCGGCATTCCGGGAATGACCACACACTGCCGTGTGTGCTCTAGACCTGGGACAGACAGCTCCAGGTTCTCTCAGCTCTCCTCGGTCCCTACCTGCTGCAGGACATGGCTGACATAGCCTGCCCTGTGCGCTGAACTTTCAGGGCAGAGCTTTTCCTTCCCCTTCACCATATCATCTGGACTTTTTGTTGCTGTTGCTCCTCCTCTTCCTTGCCTCTTTCTCCCCCCCCCCCCCCGCACCCCTTACATGACAGCCAAAAGCTGCTTCCAATGAACCAACATTTATACACTTCAACCGATCTTACATGAAAAAACAATCCAACATCCTGGTTTTTTAATTGCAGGGAAGGGGAGGAATGTTAAGATTCTGCCCCAATCTACCTAGCAACCTATGATGTCACTACCTACCTGCCCCTGCCCAGGAGTATATAAAAGGACAAACCGTCCTGGTGCCTCTCTCTTTCTTCCCTCTCTCTCTCGCTCTCTCTGTCTTTCTCTCTATCCCTCTGTTTCCTCTCTCCCCATGCTCATATAAATAACCCTCTCCATATCATATCCATTGTGTGGTGTATATCTCATTTCATATTTCATTACATATTTAAAACAGTTGCATTGGAATGTGCCTCTATCAACAGGACCAGTGAGTGTCCTTATAAGAAAAGGAAAGGACCCACGAATATAAAGAGGAATGATTTGATTTCCGTTGCTATGATAAACACCACGACCAAAATCGCCTTGGGGAGGAAAAGGGTTATTTGGCTTATATGTTCTGATCACAGTCCTTCACTGGAGGAAGCCAAGACAAGAATTTGAGGTAGAAACTTGGAGGCAAGAACTGAAGGGGCAGCTATGGAGGAGCTTGTTTACCGGCTTGCTCTCCTGGCTCATGCTCAGCTCCCTCTCTCTCTCTCTCTCTCTCTCTCTCTCTCTGTTGTTGTTTTGAGACAGGGTTTCCCTGTGTACCCCTGGCTGTCCTAGACTCACTTTGTAGACCAGGCTGGACTTGAACTCACAGAGATCCATCTGCCTCTGCCTCCCCGAGTGCTGGGATCACAGGCGTGCGCCACTGCACCGGCTTTCACCTCCCTTTCTTATACTTTCCAGAAGCAACTGCCCAGGGGTAGCACCAGTCGCAGCAGACTGGACTCTCACATCAATCGTTAATCAATAATACACCCTATAGACTTGCCTACAGGCCAATCTGATGGGGCATTTTCTTCAACTGAGATTCCCTCTTCCCAGACGACCAGCACTTGTGTCAAGGTGACAAAAACTACCCAGCCCATCAGGCGAAGCCCCAGAGGAGAAGGCAGTCACCGAAGGGTGAAGGAGGCCAGCTGTGGGAAGGCACTGACCTTCCCAACGCCTTGGTCTCAGGCTTCTAGTCTCTAGGCTGGAACTCAATACATTTCCACTGTTGAATCCCCATCATCTATGGCCCATCTTTAAGCGCAGCCTCTGAAGACCTTCATGAAGCCCAGGGAGGGAGGGAATGTCAGCAACAGGGCGGAGGAGGCTGGCATGTAACTTACTCAATACAGTGCCTGCCTAGCACTGGTCCCCAGCATTATGTAAACCCAGCATTTGAGAGGTGGACATAGGAGGATGAAAAGTTCAAGTGCATCCTCATCTACTTAGTGAGCTTCATAGATATTTACAACCGAGAGAGAGAGAGATGGTGACACTGGGAGGAACAAATGATGAGACCCATTACTGACTATGCCCCTCCTCCCACCCCTCGTCCATCTTCAAGATCACGACAGGAAGTGTAGGTTTATATAGAGGACAGGAGGCATGGAATCGGCAGGATGGCTCATTGAGCAAAGGTGCTTGCTGCCAGCCTAATGATTGGCATGGTAGAAGGAGAGACCCAAGTTGTCCTCTGACCTTTGTATACACACACACACACACACACACACACACACACACATACACACACACCACCACCACCACACCATACACACACACATCCCACTTACACATATACACATCTCACACACACACACAATCACCACCACCACCACTACCACCACACCCCCCACAAACATCATACACACACGCATACACACACACACATGCACCATCACTACCACCACCACCACACCACACACACACACATCTCACTCACACATACACATCTCATACACACACATCTCACACACACACACACACACATCATCACCACACACACACATCTCACACACACACCATCACCACCACCACACAGACACACACACATCACACACACACACACACACCATCACCACCACAACACACACACACACACACACACCATCACCACCACAACACACACACACACACACCATCACCACCACAACACACACACACACACCATCACCACTACCACACACACACACACACATCACACACACACACCATCACCACCACAACACACACACCCACACACACCATCACCACCACAACACACACACACACACCATCACCACCACAACACACACACACACACACACACACACACACACACACGTATGCATAGCTAAGCTGTCCTGGTCGAGGGCTGGTCCAGTCTCTCACTGGCTCATCATTATCTTAGCTCCAGTGTCTCCTGCAAAGGGGTTAAAATTGTGTGAAATCTCTTCCTGAGAGACAAGCCTCCCCTCTGGCTGGCACTGAGCTCCATCCTCCCCCTCCCCCCAGCATGGGGCTCCCAGAAATATTCTAATTCTGTGGGGATCGTTGTTTCAACAGTCTGGTGGCCAAAGGAAGGCACAAGAGTTTCTTCTCTTTGGAGCGTGTAGCCTCTTGCCAGGACTCGCACATGCCTGGTATCTGAAGCTGGTCCTATTCTTCTGTAGCTATGCCCAGATGCCATCTGTATTCTTGGTCACTATTTTGGCAGGCGATTTTACCATCCTATTGATGGATTGCAGGCAGCAAGGATGAGTGAACCAGCTTTCTTAAGGGCGAGATAGCAAAGCCAAGGTCCCTGGAGAGCGTTGGCCTCTTCGAAGTGGCCGGTGGCTTGGGTAGCACCTGAGAGTCAATGTCTGCCTGGCTATAGCTCATCTCTGTGAGTGCTTTACGTGGCAGATCAAAGCCACCATGACATGGGTATGGACCAGCTACAGACAGGCTGGGCTCTCTCTCCTGAGATGCCAGACCTCTAGCTGTGTGCAAAATGATTAAACAAACAATGAAAAACAGGCTGAGGACGTGACTGAGGTGATAAAGAGCCAGCAAATATAAGAACACAGGCCTAGCTGGCTGTACCTCAGAACTGGGGGTGCAGACATGGGAGAACGCCCAGGGCTTGCTGACCAGCCAGGCTAGTGGAGCCAGTAGCCTTCAGGTTCAGTGAGAGACCCTGCCTTAAAAAGTGAGGTGAAGAACAGCAGAGGAAGGCTCCTGATTCTTCACATGCATGAACATACAAGGATCTTTTTTTTTCTGACATTGTTTCATATCATTAAAGATTCTAAATGCTGATGGCTCACGCCTTTAATCCTAGCACTCGGGAGGCAGAGGTAGGCGGATCGCTGTGAGTTCGAGGCCAGCCTGGTCTACAAAGCAAGTCCAGGACAGCCCCAACTACACAGAGACACCCTGTCTCAAAAAACCAAAAAAGATTCTAAGCGCATTAAAGCCATACCTAGGGAGGTGGGGATTTTTGCTGTTTGCCTGTTTGTTCAAGGTTAGGGTTGGAACCCAAGTCTCTTCACACACTAGGCAAACCCTCCACTATACTGAATTATACCACATTTTCTATTCTTCCCCCAGCCCCTCTCTGAGATGTTGTCTTACTATGTAGCTCAGAATAGTTTGGTCTTTGTGTGTGTGTGTGTGTGTGTCTGTGTGTGTCTCTCTGCCTGCGTGTCTGTGCATATGAGTGCGTCTGTGTGTGTGTATGTGTGTATATGTGTGTCCGTGTATGTGTGTGTGTCTGTGTGTCTCTCTGTATGTGCCTGTGTGTGTATATCTGTGTGTGTGTGTCTGTGTGTGTGTCTCTGTGTGCATGTCTGTGTGTGTTTCTATGTGCATGTCTGTGTTTGTGTGTCTGTGTCTCTGTGTGTGTATGTCTGTGTGTGTGTCTCTGTGTGCATGTCTGTGTATGTGTTTCTATGTGCATGTCTGTGTTTGTGTGTCTGTGTCTCTGTGTGCATGTCTGTGGGTGTGTATGTCTCTGTTTGTGTGTGTGTGTGCATGTCTCTGTGTGTGTCTCCGTGTGTGTGTCTGTGTGTATGCCTGTGTATATGTCTGTGTGTGTCTCTGTGTGCGTGTCTGTGTGTGTGTAAGTATGTCTGTGTGTGTATGTCTGTTTGTGTGTGTGTGTATGTCTCTGTGTGTGTCTCCGTGTGTGTGTATCTGTGTGTATGCCTGTGTTTGTGTGTGTGTGTATGTTTGTGTGTGTGTCTCTCTGTGTGTGTGTGTATGTATGTTTGTGTGTAGCTAGGAGGAAGACTTGTGGGAATCAGTTCTTTAATGATGTGGTCTCCAGGGATCGAACTCATGTCCCCAGGAGTCCCAAATATTTGTGTCTTCTTTCCAGAGCTCTAGAACTCACCAACAATCAATGTCCAGTGTGTTGAGGTGGTTTTTGTTTGTTTGTTTTTTTTTTTTAATTTTTCAAGACAGAGTTTCTCTGTGTAGCCTTGGCTGTCCTGGACTCACTTTGTAGACCAGGCAGGCCTCGAACTCACAGCTATCTGCCTGCCTCTGTCTCCTGAGTACTGGGATTAAAGGCATGTGCCACCACGCCTGGCAAGTTTTCGAATATCTCTATGTCTGCTACGTGTGTGTGTGTGTACCTCAAGTTCACTGTTTTAGCTCATCTGTGGTCTAGCAGCAGGAATCCTATCTCCAGCTCCCCAGAGTTGGAATTACAAGGGCATGCCACCTTGCCAGCAGAGGGTGGGGTTCAGGTCCCCATGCTTGTCAGAGCATACAGTTTACCAGATGAGCCATCTCCCCACCCCCAACACTTCTCTCATTTAAAGATAACAATACAACTGAAGGTACAGCCCACGCATGAGTAAAAACACTAGCTCATAAGCATGCCCCGCCCCAAAGCTGCACCAAAGAAATAGAGGCTGATGTGTCCCCCAGTAATCCCACTGTTAGCTGTCTCTTCTGTTCTGGTGTTTCAGAGTTGTTAGGGCCAGAACCGGAGCCCTAAGAAGCTCAGCTCAGCCACCTGTCCTCAATACACCAATTAAACAGACAAGTAACACTGGGGGGGGGGGGGGGGGGTGGGAGAAAGGGAGAGTCGTTCAATGTAGCCAAATTGGGAGGGTAAACAAATAAAGAGACCCTGCAAGCCCTCCCCCACCCCCAAATCTATCTTCAGGGTCCTGACACAAGGTTTAGGTTTAAATAAAGGGCAAGAGTTGTGTGTTGCTAAGCAGTCTTGGTCAAAGTGTGATCCAGCCCATCACTGACCCGTTTTACTACCCCTGGCTTTTTACAGGGTTGCACATGATCTAAACTCAGGCACCCAGGCTTGGTCAGCAAGCACCCTATCCACTAAACCAGATCCCTCCCTCCACCCCATTCCCTTCTCAGCCTTGTCTATAGCCCAAACTAGCCTTGAACTACGTATGGGTTTTCCTGCCTTGATCTCCCAAGTGCTTTGGTGTAGGTCTGAAGTCTTCATGCCTCCATCTTAGAGGACTCAGTTTCCTTCTGTGACTCTGGGGGCACACACAAACAGTCAGACCACGGCAGTGAGTTTATCAGACACAAATTGCCCCAGAACCTCATTCATTTTGTGCAGTAATTAAATAGGAGCTGTTCGAAAATATGATTATAGATTAGCCCATCAAAGCAAATTAAATCTTTGAAGAATAATGGCCTAATTAGCTTCAGAATTCTGCTATTTAAAAAAAATTTTTTTTTCCAAATGCCCTGATCAAGAAAATACTAAGGCCCAACTGCAAAAGGCACTGACGTATTATTAATAGCATGTGGCTCTGGATTCTGCAAAAGCAAGGGGCCTTGACATGACATATCTGTCAAAAATAAGTTGGCTGGCCTGAATTGCTTTCTCCCTCCCTCCTTTCCTTCCTTCCTCCCAACCTACCTTCTTCAGCCCCTCAACTGTCAAGTGCTGAGACTACAGGCATGTGACATCACTCTTGGCACAAGGTCTTTTTTTCTTTTTTTTTTTGTAACATATGATCTTCCTTCCTCCTTTTTCTGAGTGATGGGATTATTGGTGTGCACCACTACACCCAAAGCCTTCTGCCTGCCAGGCAATACCAGGTAAGCCACACTCCCAGCCCCAAGCTCTTCTTTGTATAGATATTTGCGTTATCAGCTCTCCATTCTAGCATCTTGGTCCAGCATCCTGGTTACCCCTCTCTTACACTCTTTCCGAACCTGAGGATTCAGCCACTCGTCCTTTTTTATCCTCAAAGTTGATGCTGCCTATTTGGCCTTTTCACAGTTATCCCATGGTTGACCTGAGAGATAAGGTGGCTGAGGTTCTAGAAGATTCCGGAACCCACTGACCTATCAGACTCATCTGTGTCTGAGCCCTGACTTTGCTGTGAACTTCAGGCCCAGGAGCAGGGAGCCTGTTGTTCTTTGCAGTAGTTGGGTCACCAGGCCTGCATCTTTTAAAAAATTATTTAATTTATTTATTCACTTTACATCCTCTCCTCCTGGTCCTACCCCCCCCCCCTTCTTCCTTATCCCCCCTCCCTTCTTCCTCAGAAAAGGAGATTCTATAATCCTTCCAAAACCTACCCGTCCCAGCACATCAAGTCACACCGGCCACTCCACCATGGTGGCCTGGCAAGGCAGCTCACCAGGGGGAAGTGATCAAAAAGCATGCCAGAAAGTCCTTGTCAGAGAGAGCCTCAGCTCCCCTTACTAGGGGACCCACATGAAGACCAAGGTGCCCATCAGGTACATCTGTGTACCTTAGATGTACTTAGATCCAGCCCATTCATGGTCTTTGATTGAAAGCTAAAGCCTAAAGAGAACAGGCCACGCCTCCCTGCAACCATCCCTGGGACAGAGTTAAGTGGCTGTCTGTCCAACGGCTACCCAAAGCCCCCAAACATTTACGGTCTAACCAGTACCTGGCTTCCCCATGCTCTTTGTGGTGTATACTGTGTTGCACTGAATCATGTGATATAAAACTTCCCCACTACCCAAGGAAGATGATAAAAGGTCAGCTCTTCCTTCGCTCTGAGGTTTGGTCTGGAACTGTTCAGGAGGACTGCTTGGGAGAATGTTCTGCAGGTTGCTGTCCAAAGAGCCTCCTCTGACCTCCATATGCCTGCCCCTCTGTCTCTCTCCCTAACTCGCTTTCTCTTTTCTAAAAATTTATTTATTTGTTTATTTATCCAGTTATTATGTATACAGTGCTCTGCCTGCATGAACACCTGCATGCCATATCACATTATACAGATAGTTGTGGGTGCTGGGAATTGAACTCAGGACCTCTGAATGAGCACTCAGTGCTCTTAGCCTCCAAGCCATCTCTCCCTGACTCTCTCCCTGACTCTCATGATCATCCTTGAAAGCTCTTCTCCCAGCTTTAAAGAGAAGCTGCTCCCCTCCCTCACCACCCCTCTCAAATAAGCCCCTCCTTCCTTCTAAGGCCTCATGCAGTGTCTCCCTGACTTCAGTCTATGCAAAGTGATCCGGTTAATTAAAGATGAGCCCATGATTGGCAGAGGTGGTAAATCCCTGGCCGCCACAGATTGCAAATGTGGAAGCCACGACCAATGGCCGCCTGTCCCAGACCTTGTGGAACCGCACACAGGCTCTGGTCTCTGCTCGGGTGCGTCAGCAAGGTGTGCGTTTCTGGGAACTGTCTGTAAAACCCTATACACGGAAGACCGCAAGTGGGCATTTTCCAGAAGCCTCCTAGATAACCCTGCTATTTCAAGGATTCTGTTCCTGTCGAGACTTAAACAACAAGGTCTGCCCCCTGCTCATGAGGTCTCCAGAACACACTGAAGTACGATTCCAGCAGAGTTGCCTTTAGGCTTGCTCACAGAGTGTGGGTGAAGGGTTACTTACCGACAGCGGTGTGGGTGACTCGAAAGCAGCCACACTGCCAAGTCTTTACCCAGCATGCTCAAGGGTTCCCTGTGGCTTCGGAGAGCCCCCTTCAATCTCCCTCCTCTAGCTTTATTCTCTTGCCCTCCCCGAGACCACAGAGCCCTGAAGCAACTACAGGAAAACTGTATAGAAGTGGCTAGGGGAGACCCAAGAGAGGGTCCTGCTGCCCCTCCCCACCTCCACCTCCTCTGAGGGGAAGTTAACTCCACAGGCCAGATGGACTCTCACAGGCAAGAACTTGATGAGGGTGGTGGCTGGTTTGTTCAGAGGACCACAGTCTGTCACACTTGGTCTGCTCTGACTCTAAGGGTGACTCTTGAGAACTCCCAACCAAGAAATCCTTTGATCCTCCCAACACCCTGAAATACATCTTCCCAAGGGGCAGCGGGAGCTGAGAAGACAATTTATTCATGTTCGCTATGGTTGAACTTTGCAGAATCTTGGGTGGGGAGGGGGGAGGGAGGAGATGGGCTGGCAGCCTGGGCTGCAAATGAAAACCAAACACATTCTAAATTATGATATGCACACACACACACAAAAAATCTAGGAAGCCAGGCTCTTTCATTGAGATGCTGAGGACCGGATGCTGTATCCATGGTAACACAGTTGCAGAAAAACAAGTGTTTTCCCTGCAATTGGCCAGCTCCTTAGATAAGGAGGCTCCCATTCCAGGACAGGGCACAAGTAGACTTGGGACCCCTGGCCGCCTCTTAATCTGCTTTGGTCCTATCTATTGATTTGTGCCTAGGAGGGGAGGAGAAACCACGTAATTTGAGAAACTCTCTGGATTCCTCCTTGTCATATTGCTGTAATTCCTAGAATGCTTGTAAACCAATTCTCCCCCTCTCGTTTCTTTAATCTTTTTGATAAATGGGCTGTGTAATTACCCCCTCCTCTCAAGGAGTCCAGCAACAAAAACTCTATGACTAGAAGATTAAAATAGTTGCTTTGTCATCAAATTAGCCAAAGGCAACAAAGAACACGATCAGGATGAATTCGGCTTTATGTTTAATTTACTCTCTATTGATTTTCATCAGTGTGATTTACACTGCTACCTCCGAGCTAATTCTTAGTTAAAAAGGAGACGTTAAAAGTTACACAAAGGGCTGCTGTCCAGAACAGTGGTAGACACCTTGCCTTACATGTATAAGGCCCTGGGCTCCATGCCTAGCACCACAAAAACAAAAACCAGAGACTGATTTAGGGCCCGGAGAGATGGCTCAGCAGTTAAAGAGTGAGTACTCGGGGCTGGAGAGATGGCTCAGAGGTTAAGAGCACTGACTGCTCTCCTCAAGGCCCTGAGTTCAATTCCTAGCAACCACATGGTGGCTCACAGCCATCCATAATGTGATCTGATGCCCTCTTCTGGCTTACAGGTGTATATGCAGACAGAGCTCTCTATATATAATAATAAATAAATGAAGAAGAAGAAGAAGAAGAAGAAGAAGAAGAAGAAGAAGAAGAAGAAGAAGAAGAAGAAGGACCCAACTTCATTGGGTATTCAGGTATTTTGCACCTATCTTATGTTCCTACCAATGTATTTGAAAAAGCTTTGATAATCCAGGCGTATAATGCGTGCCTTTAATCCCAGCATGTAGAAGCAGGCAGAACTCTGTGAGTTTGAAGTCAGCCTGATCTACATAGTGAGTTCAAGGACAGCCAGGCGACATAGTGAGATCCTGTCTTGAAAGAAAGAAAGAAAGAAAGAAAGAAAGAAAGAAAGAAAGAAAAAAACAAATCAACAACCCCAAAACCAAAACAGCAAAAGAGGTGCCTTGGCTTGTGACTTCTTTTGTTCTATTAATGTAAAGAGTCATCATGTCGATACTTGGAATTTGGGATAACTGGAGTCTGTATTCCAATAGGTTTCTCTGCTTACACAATAAACCAGTTCAAGGCAGATCAAGCAATAAAGGCACTAAAAGGTTTATTGAGAGGCGCCTCTGGGCAGGTGGAGGTCAATGACGTGGAGCTTTGGTGATGGTGCATCATTTAGAAGCTGGAATTGGGCCCATATATGGTCAAAATCTGAGCCCCTGATCAGGTACTCTTGGGTAGGTTGAGGGAAACATGGAGGCGTGATGACATCCTAGCCTGGAGTTTTCTCCACTCGGGTGGGGTTGAGTGAAGGAGAGCAGATGGGGTTTCTTGGCTTGTGCAAGGGCGAGCAGGGGTTCCAGACAACCATGTTCCTGTGTCATGGTCACTCATATTTGGCTCCAGAGTAAACTATCAGTTAGCCCCTGTAAAGTGAGGTGTGTGTGTGTGTGTGTGTGTGTGTGTGTGTGTGTGTGTATCAACAAACTAGAAAACTGAGTTTCCCCAGATGGATGGGAGCTGGGTCTTGCTTACTTCATCCAGTGCCTGGATCTCACTCTGGCCTCACTTTGGCTCCTTTAAAGGTAGGTTTTACAAGAGTATTAGGGTCAACACATGGGCTCCAGAAGCCCTAGCAAGCTGGCCTCAGCCACCGTTCTCAAGATGCTGATCAAAGAGATAAGGGATAGTGACAAGTGGAGGGAGAAAATTTATTCAATGTAGACACAATGAGAAGAGAGGCAGAAAGTTCAGTATCTGCACCCCAAGCCTGTCTTTGCATCCCTGAGTAAAATTTAGGTTTAAATTCAGGATATTAGGTGACACAATTAGGCAGTTCTGCTCACTGTGTGGTCTTGGTCCACATCTCTGTCTGTCAGGAGATCTGACACAAGTTTCTCTTTTTAGAATATCTTAGCTCTTTTCAGTCTGGTTGTACACACTTCTGAGTTCTACTGAATATATGCAGATGAGACATAAATCATAGTATATAGGACAAGCAGGGTTAATTCCTGGAGTAGAAGTTTTGGTTTCTTTAAAAAACTCAGTTATGGGGCTGGAGAGATGGCTCAGAAGTTAAGAGCACTGGCTGCTCTTCCAGAGGTCCTGAGTTCAATTCCCAGCAACCACATAGTGGTTCACAACCATCTATAATGCGATCTGGTGCCCTCTTCTGGCCTGCAGCTGTACATGCAGGTACACATTGAGCAGAGCAATGTATAAATAATAAAATAAAATAAAATTAAATTAAAAATAAGAAGTGGGACTTTGTACCCACTAACCCCTTTGGGAAAAAAACTCAGTTATGTTATGTAAACATGGTTTTGTTTTAAATTCAGATGTGGGATATGGGGCTGCTTTAGATTGTCCACAGCAGCTGACTATCTGCCCTGAGTGGGCTCTGACGGGGACAAGATCTTTGCCAGCTGCAGATAGTTTAGTTCTGGTGGGACTCAGGGTAAGAATAAATGGCGGAGCCCAGAGAGGGGCTTGAGAATCTGAGGAAGAAGAAGGCTACTTCTGCTCCCGCCACTGTGCCCGCCCCCCCACACTGCTCCTGCTTGCTGTTGGTGCAATTTGATGAGAAGTTGGAGAGCTCCTGAAATGAAGATTGGATTGCCCCCAAGGAACCTGACAACCCTAGCCAGCAGGAAGTAATCTAAAGAGACATATGCCGCCCCTTCTCCCCACTGGCCTTTCTCTCCTACCTGGTGTTGGAAGTGATTGGGGTAGAGAAAGGAAGTAAGGCACAAGAACCCCAATAAAGTAGATTTTTAAAAAAGATGCCAACAAATTGCAGTGCGGCAGGAGACACTCTTATCGTGACAGTGGACAATGGGTAGAGGACACTGTGCTGACATACATGGTGAAGTTGGTTCCATACTGTTTCCCTCTCCCTCCCTTCCCCTCCCTGTCTCTTTCCCTTCCTCCCTCCCTCCCCCTCTCTCTCTCTCCCTCCCTCCCTCCTCTTTCTCTTCCTTTTCTTCTTGAGGCAGAGTCTCCAGTATTCAGGATCACCATGAGACCTTGAACTTCTCATTCGTCTGCTCTTATGTCCCAAGCACTTGGCTTACAGGTGAGCACCAACACGCCTGGCTTATCTGGTACTGGAAATCAAACTCAGGTCACCAGGTTCTAGGTTGTAAAAATGCAATGGGTATGAGTTTAGCTAACCATCTTCAAGGGTCCTGCTGCAATGACTGGCCACAAGCCATATGTGTCAACCTCTGCTGTTGGTTGTCAATGTTAATGAGAGACCCAGGGCACTAAGGGTGCTGAGGGTGAGATGGAAATAGCCTCCTGATTCGTTTCCTGGGGTTACTGTCACAAACTATCACAAACTGGGTGGTTTAAACAGCAGAAATGTAATCTCTCACTGTTCTGGAGATTGGAAGCCAGCAGGGCCATGGAAGACCTCTAGGGGAGATAGGTTGGAGGTCTCAGTCCTAATGACATTCTTGTGATTGTTATGTCAGCTTGGCACAATCTAGAATCTCCATGGTGTTGGCGTTACAGGTGTGCATGTAGCCATGTTTGACTCTTAACATGCGTGCTAGGGACCCATTACTCACTGAGCCATCTCCCTGGCCCCCTTTCCTATTTTTTTCTTTTTCTTTTTTTGTTTTCCCTCTCTTTCTTTTTTCCTTCATTTCTTTCTTTATATATAATTTTTATTTATTTATTTATTTATTTTGGTTTTTTGAGACAGGGTTTCTCTATGCAGCCTTCGCTGTCCTGGAATCACTTTGTAGACCAGGCTGGCCTTGAACTTACAGTGATCTGTCTGCCTCTGCCTCCCTAGTGCTGGGATTAAAGGTGTGCGCCACCATGCCCAGTTTGTAATTTTTTTTTTTTTGAGACAAAGTCTTAGTATGTAGCTGAGGCTGTAGGCTTACTATGTAACCTAGGCTAGCCTTTAACTATCGATTCTTCTCCCTCTGCCTTCCCAGTAGTGGGATTACAGCTGTACACCGCTGTCCTGGGGCCAGCCATGCCTTTAAACATGATGTGTTTTAAAATCCCTGAGCTCTCCATCTTCCAAAGAAAACATGGGGAAGAAATCTCAATGAGCTTCGGTCTAGATCAAGTTGGCTGTCGTAGGGGACTATCTTGATTGTCTTAATTTATGTGGAAAGATCCAACCTGAAAGTGGGTGGCCCTGATTTTGGGCCCTAGAATGTATTAGAGTAAAGAAAGCTAGCTGAGTGCTAGGCATGCACTCTTTACTCTTGACTGTGGATGGGATGTAACCAGCTGCTTGCAAGCTACCTCAACTTTCCCACAGCGATGGACTGTAACCTGGAGTTGTTATCTAAAATAAACTCTCCCATCCCCCCTACCCCCCAAGTTGCATTTTGCTGGGGCTCAGAGAAATGGATTTGCTTGGGCTCAGAGAAATGGATTTGCTTGAGGTCATGTGATGAGTGAGAGGATGAGCTGAGATCTGAGCTCAGGACAGTAACCACCTGATCCTACTCCCATCCCAGGGGCCAAAGCAACTTAAGGGAGGAAGGGTTGAATCTGGCTCACAGTTTGAGGGTACACGGTCCATCATGGTGAAGAAGTCCAAGTAGAAAGCAGGAGCTTGAAGCAGCTGGCCGTATGGCACCCACGCTCAGGAAGCAGGAAGGGATGAGGACAGTCTGTTGCTTAGCTCCCTTTCCCCATCTCATACAGCTCAGGATCTCCACTCTGGAAATGGTCCCGCCAGCAATTAAGGTGGGTCTTCCCATTGGAATTAACAGGATATAAATGCAAGATAATCCTTCACACCAATGACCCATCAGCGGGATGATCCTGGATTCTGTCAGTTTAACAGCTAATGTTAGCCAGTGCATCACCTTACCAAGGCTGTGTCAGAGGTGGCAGGTGGGATGGGGGTGAGGGACCACTCAGATCCCAATACTCGGCTGGAAGGGTGCTTCTCTAACCTGGTCGATGGTGGATCATTCCCTACCAACTGAAGGCCTCTATGAAAAGCTAAGTCAGTTCTAACCCTCCAAACAGGAGGAAATGGTGGGGTGTCACTTAGTCATTAGGGTTACTGCTTCTTCATCCATGGTCCAGTCCTCATGAGATTCGAGGAAGGATGGGCCGGCTCTGTGAGCTTGTGGACTGGGAACCATAATAAACATAACAAACAACTGTCCTTCTACCCACATTTGCTCAACAGGCAACCTCCATCCTACTTAACAACTTGTCCTCCCTCTCCTCCTGGGGAACAACAGCAGCAAAGGATGATTATTTCAGGAAGTGCCTCATCACCACGTGGTTGCCCCTCTCACCGGTTCTATTTGGATTGTTTGGCACGAGGCTTTCTTTGAATTGTTGGGTTTCGTGCTAAATTCATTTCCCAGAAATGTCAAGCATCACCAAGGCCACTGGGAGTGGGATACACTGTTCTCTGTCCTTTGTTCTGAGTCTCTTCTTTTCATACACAAATGTGTTATTTCATCTGCTGGCGTGCAGACGCAAGGTACCTTGAACAGAAGAGCTGAGTGCTGGGTCCTGCCTACTCTCCCCACACAGCTGCCTCCTGTTTTTTTTTTTTTTTTTTAATCATCCCTTTGGAAATAAAATTGCTTACTATTTGATTCATAGAGAAGAGGGGCATCACTCAATGTTCTCTAGTCCTGATGAAATTGGAGATCCACAGCACTTTCCCTTTCTGGGTCTGACCTAGATAGCTCGGACCCCAAGCTCTAATCTTGAATGCTCCCTAGGCTTCTTGGACTTAAAAAGGGGTTCCTTGTCTTGAGTGGCACGAGCCTCCCCTAGCTTCTTAAGATTCTGTATTAGTTACTGAGTTTTGTAAATTAAAAAAATTATTTACTCTTTGTGTGTGTGTAAGTGTGCCACTGTGTGTGTATGTAAGTGTGCCACTGTGTGCATGTGCTTTTACTTCTCCCCTTCCACTTTTATGTATATGTTAAGAATTGAACTCAGAAGCTGAGCATGATGGCACCAACACTCAGGAGGCAGAGGCTAGTGGATTGCTGTGAGTTCAAGGCCAGCCTGGTCTACAAAGCTAGTCTAGGACAGCCAAGGCTATACAGAGAGAAACCCTGTCTTGAAAAAAAAAATAGAATTGAACTCAGGCCACCACCAGACTTGTGAAACAAGCACCTTTGTCCTGCTAAGCCATCCCGTTGGCCCCAGTTGCTTTCCTTGTTGCTTGTTGATCTGTCTGTGGTGGTTAATCTTATTTCTCAGCTTGCTGGGATTTAGAATCACCCCAGAAACAAAGCTTGGGCTTGTCTGTGAGGGATTGTCTAGAGTACGTTCCCTGAGATGGTAACACCCACCCTTAGTGTGCGTGGCACCCTTCCATAAGTTGGGGTCCAGGACTGAATAAAGAGAAGGAAGTGAACTGAGCACCAGCATTCATTCCTCTCTTCTCACTGATGGTAAATGCCACTAACATACTCCTAGCCAAACCCTCATTTCCACCTGGGGCCACGATGAACTGTATTATCTGTAAACATAAGCCAAAATAAAGCCTGCCTTCCTTAAGTTGCATATGTCACGTACTTGGTTGCAGCCATAAAAATAGTAACTGATGCCTCACAGAAACCACTTAAAGGGGGAAGGGTTTATTTTGGCTCACAGTTTCAGAGGGTTCCAGTTCATCAAAGTCATGGCTGCTAGGGCAGCTGAGTATGTGTTTGAGGTAGCTTGTAGTCAAGTTTGTTAGCACAGAAAGCAAAGAGCTCAGATTAGTATTGGTAGTCGATATAACCTTCAAGGATCTCTCCTTGAGATCTACTATTACTGGATAGAAAGTATGTCTTAACGTTTCCTCAAACAGCACCACCTGCTGGGGAGCCAGCATTCATGCGCCTATGAGGGACATTTCAAAGCAGAAAGAACTCCAACATTTGCTGATTCAGCGCACAGATTGATGCTTCCTGAGTAACCTATTGAAGCAAAAGCCTGTGAAGAGTTGAACAGTTGGGGACATTATTGATTGGCTCAGGGGGGCTGTAACTTTAATGATCACATCGACGAGAAAGTGTTAAGCTGCTGGCATTTAAAAAAAACAAAATTGGTTGTGTCCTTGTGGCAATGGTTATTTTTTTCCTCCTTGGTTTCATTTTTTTTTTTTTTCTCCTCCTCTAAGTGGTTTGTCCTTCTTCCAAGATTGGAAGATGTAGTGTCAGATATGTCCCCTGGGGCCATGCCTTGGCAAGCTGGGGAAGTCACCGTGATAGAGGATAGAATGAAAAATGCCTGGTAGGTGACCCACTGGAAGCAGAATCAGCCCAGTTGGTATTCATGAGAGTTGAAATGCTTAAAACCACAGTATATAATAACAATGAAATCCTAACCATGTATTAATGTTTCACATTTATTAATAATTAAGCTTTCTTTCTTTTTTTTTAAACTAGGAATTGAAGCCAGGCATTGTACATACTAGGGGTGTGCTATACTATTGAGTCCCCAGAACCACAATGTGACACATTTATGCCATTTAAGATAAATGGTAGTGACAGCAGCAACAAATGGAACAGCAAGTGTCTTCTAAGGAACAGCTCCCATGGAGGTAAGAGAAATAAAAGAAGTGGCAAGGCAGAGTAGGAAGGTTAACGCGGTATCGGTAGAGCCTTGAGAGGAGGTGGGTCATGAGTTTGGGCCATAGAACTAACCTGTAGCTCATTTTTAAGACATGAAGCAGAAGTTTCATTGGACCAGCCATGGCGGTACACACCTATAATAGCAGCACTGAGGAGATTGAGACAGAGTTTGAAATCAGCTATTCTTGAAATGAACCAATCAAAAGGCCAACTATACAAAAGTGACAACAGCAGCAACAGCAGCAACAACAACAACAAATTTCCAGGACTTTATATGATATAAATTGTTACCAGAGTCAAGTCCCCTGGGTTGAGGGGACATCAGATCCCTGTCCTGACTTACTTTAACTGTCAACTTGAGGCCACTTAGAGTTACCTGAGAGGAGAGCCCCAGTTGAGGAACAGCCAAAGTCAGATTGGCCTGTGGGAAATGTCTGTTGGGGATTGTCTGGATTGCTAATCGTTACAGGAGAACCCAGCCCACTGTGGGCAGCACCACTCCCTAGACAGACAGTCCTGAGCTACATCAGACAGGAGGCATCAGGATGAAAGCCAATGAGGAATTAGCACGGATGTGTTAGTTTCTCTCAGCTCGTGACTGTAGATGTGACACGACTAGGATTCGTGCCTTTGTTTCTCTTCAAAGAAACCTGTAGGTTTTTGTTTTTTTTTTTTAATTTCGTGAAAAAAAAAGTTTAACAACATACTCATAGCTGGTCTGGAATTTACTATATAGACCAAGCTGGCCTTGAACTCACAGAGATCCTTTTGCCTCTGTCTCTCAAGTGACAGGATTTACAAGCATGCATAAGTTCCTGGATGAACATGGAATTGTAAGCCAGAGAGACCTTTCCCTCTCCTGTGTTGTTTTTGGTCAATGTGCCTTATCACAGTAACAGAAGTAACACCGGAACAAATGCTCAGCTGATCTTGGGTGATTCACCCATTCATTCAAAGCAGCACTGATTGAGTACCTACCATGGCCGAGGTATGCTAAGTAATGAGGCTCAAGAGGAATTTACTTCTTTAAACTGGAGATAATTACTTAAAATTGTCTTCAATGTGTTTATGGTATCAACTCACACACAGTTCAGTTCATGTACTTATTCTCCTAATCATTTTCAGGCACTTCCACTCCAACTCTGTGGAGTTAATTTGTTTGTTCGTTTTCTGTTTTTCGAGACATGACTTCTCTTCCTAGCCTTTGGCTGTCCTGAACTCTCTTTGTAGCTCAGGCTGCCCTCAAACTCCCAGAGAGCCACCTGTCTCTGCCTCCCCAAGTGCTGGGATTACAGGCATGTGCCACCACTCCCAGCTTGAGTTAGTTTTTAATGGCTCAGCCATTAAAGGCTAGGCTCACAACCAAAGATTTTTTTAAAAAGTTATTTTTACTTTTTATCACTCGCATATGTGTATGTCTCTGTGTGGGCTGGCGAATGAGGAAGTAGGATGCCAGAAAAGGGCACTGGATCCTCTGGAACTAGAGTTACAGATGGTTGTGAGCCACCTCCTGTAGGTGCCGAGAATCTAAGTCAGGTCCTCTACAAGAGTAGCCTGTGCTCTTAACTGCTAAACCACAGGATTAACTCCAGCCACGTGGAATTAATTTTCTGACAGAAAAGTGAAAAGGTAAAGTTAGAGAGGTACCTGATTCTGGGAATGTGGAGATAACTCAGTTGGCAAAGGCTTTGTTATGCAGATGTAAGGGCCTGAGCTGGGGGCTGGGGGGGTGGGGAGGGAAAGAAAGCCAGGAGTGCTTGGCATGTGTTTGTAATCCAAGTGCTGGAGAGAGAGAGATGGGAGGAGCCCTGGGTCTTCCTGACCGCCTAACCTAGTCAAACTGATGAGCTTCAGGCCAGGGAGAGACAGTATCTCAAAAACCAAGGTGGGTGGTGTCCTGAGAAATGACACCTGAGATAGAGGTTGGGCCTCCACACACTCAAATGCGTACATGTGCATCCTACCTGCATCTACAAATGCACCTGCGCACACACACACACACACACACACACACACACACACACACAGCAGGTATAACTGATTCTTTCCCAATGCCTATTGGTTCTTGAGTTCATTATTTTATTTTATTATTTTGTTTAATTGCTTTTGAGACAGGGTTTCTCTACATAGCCTGGACTGTCCTGGAACTCACTGTATAGCCCAGGCCGGCCTTGAAATCACAGAGATCTGACTGCCTCTGCCTCCCGAGTGCTGGGATTAAATCTGTGCATCTGCACACCCATATGATGTTGTTAATTTTGATGTTTATCTTCTATTATTTCTGTTTGGAAAAATCCAGCAGGTATATATCATATCTCTTCTCTTCCCTCCCTCCTCTTTTCTATTATTTCTTTTCTCATTTATTTTGTTTTGATCTTGCTATGTAGCCCAGTGGGCCCTGAACTCACAACATACATCGTTTTGGCTTGAAACTTGAGATCTTCCTGTCTCAACCTCCAAAGTGCTGGGATTATGGGTGTGTGCCACCATGTCTAGTTTCCTTTATTTCTTATAAAAAACATAGTCCTATAGTAAAAAAAAAAACATTTTATATCTTGATTTTTTTTTTTTAACCGATCATGACATTCTGCAAAGCATCCCTATCTTAGTTTGCTTTCTATTGCTTCGATAAAACACCATGGCCAAAACCAACTTGGTGGGGCCGTTATTTGGCTTATAGGTCACAGTCCATCAGCAAGGCAAGGCCAGAACTGAAGGAGGGCGGGAACCTCGAGGCAGGAACTGAAGCAGAAGCCATGGAAGAGGGCTGCTTACAGGAATATTCTCTCCACCGAAGTTCCCTCTTTGTAGATAATCTACCTGGTGTCAAGTTGAAAAACAAAACCCCAAATAAACAACAGCAACAAAACAACACAAACTCCTATCAGAATATAGATGCCTTCAGATTTTTTTTTTTAAAAACAATTCAACATCACAGAGTCCATGGTGTGGGTTCAGCATTGTTGAGTTTGAGATGGAAGCCAAGAAAATTCACTTCAGAGACAGAAGCTTAATACGCAAGCTTTATTTTCTGTGCGCACAGGGAGGCAGCCTGTTCTGGATTTGAACCATGTCCCTGAAGGGAGATTGTACAGCATTTTTAGAGGACAGGAACACAAAACAAGGGAGAGCGGATGGGCTGTTTTATTGACCAATCCTTTTTTGATACAAGGGGCTGAGCATGGAAGTAAACATGGGTGGCTCGGCCTTTCCAGGTCACCTTGTTTCAGGACCCTTGACTCAGCCTTTTGCAGTCACGTCCTCTCTTGGGCTTCAGCCTAGAATTTAGATTGGTAGCGGAACAGAGGAGTGGGCAAGCTTTAAGTCAAGACAGGCACCACATTTACAACCTGCGCGCCTTAGTTCGGATAACGGACAATGGTGCCTTTCCCTCT